>NC_041403.2:129623220-129648220 GCF_900747795.2 Erpetoichthys calabaricus
GCTGGGACCAAAGTAACAAAGGCTACCATCAGTAACACACTACTTCTCCAGGAACTCAAATCCTGCAGTGCTAGACGTGTCCCCCTGCTTAAGCAAGTACATGTGCTGGCCCGTCTGAAGTTTGCTAGAGAGCATTTGGATGATCCAGAAGAGGAATGAAACCAAAATAGAACTTTTTAGTAAAAACTCTACTCGTCGTGTTTGGAGGAGAAAGAATGCTGAGTTGCATCCAAAGAACACCATACCTACTGTAAAGCATGGGCGTGGAAACATCATGCTTTCGGGCTGTTTTTCTGCAAAGGAACCAGGACAACTGATCCGTGTAAAGGAAAGAATGAATGGGGCCATGTACCGTCAGATTTTGAGTGAAAACCTCCTTCCATCAGCAAGGGCATTGAAGATGAAACGTGGCTGGGTCTTTCAGCATGACAATGATCCCAACACACCGCCCGGGTAACGAAGGAGTGGCTTCGTAAGAAGCATTTCACGGTACTGGAGTGGCCTAGACAGTCTCCAGATCTCAACCCCATAGAAAATCTTTGGAGGGAGTTGAAAGTCCGTGTTGCCCAGCGACAGCCCCAAAACATCACTGCTCTAGAGGAGATCTGCATGGAGGAATGGGCCAAAATACCAGCAACAGTACCAGAAAACGTTTGACCTCTGTCATTGCCAACAAAGGGTATATAACAAAGTATTGAGATGAACTTTTGTTATTGACCAAATACTTTTTTTCCACCATAATTTGCAAATAAATTCTTCAAAAATCAGACAATGTGATTTTCTGGATTTTTTTTTTTCTCATTTTGTCTCTCGTAGTTTAGGTATACCTATGATGAAAATTACAGGCCTCTCTCATCTTTTTAAATGGGAGAACTTGCACAATTGGTGGCTGACTAAATACTTTTTTGCCCCACTGTGTGTGTGTGTGTGTGTGTATATATGTGTATGTATATATATAATGTGTGTATGTATATGTGTGTGTATATATTATGTGTGTATGTATGTATGTATATAAAATATATATATTATAATGTGCCTGTCGCCAATGGGTGATGCAAGGAACATTATAAATGCAGTGCCCCGACTATGCCCTTTTACTGTCTCTGTATAGGAGAGTGGTAGCTCACGCTTCAATAAATAACTTTGCTGTTTCAAGTTGAATAAAGCTGGTTTTGCTGAAGTACTGAGACTCTGCCTCATGTTTTGGGGTGCAAGACACTGTGACTCATGCGTCACATGTTACCAAGAGTGGGGTCTTGCACCAATGGTACCCCAAGAGGCATATGATATCCCATAACCAGCAGAGCAAAATGAGGCTCCTGTGGGCACTCCCCAGGGATATGCTAGTGAAAATAGCTCCCTTGGCTGACCCAGAATGTTTTCCTATTTTGCTTTGAGCGCATGGCAACATTGATGCTCTGGGACAGGGGAACTTGGCCAGCTATTGTGGTACCCGTTTTTAACTGTGAAAGCCCTACAAGTCATGCAAAACCTTCTTCCCTTAAGACTCTGATTATGACTTCTTGAAGCAACAGATCCTTCTCCGCCCAGATGTGAACCTGATGGTCAAAGGCTGTCAGTTTCGTATGTGGCATATTGATCTCAACTGCCCCATACTAGGACAAATCCAAGGCTTAATTGACCTGATTCAAAGCTGAATCTGCAGTTACACTTTCAAGCACGTTGTGGCGAAGCTCTCTATTTATGCACTCCTGTTAGGGATAGGTGAAAGCCTTTGTGATGAAATGCTACGGAACAACGTCCACTTGCTGCTGGTTCTGACCCGCAGACTAGAGGGTTCACTAACCACCTGGAAACCACGGGGCTTCCCAGGCTTAAGTCTGATTTCAGTCCAGCCAGCACAGATCTCTGGGGTTGCTAGCGCCAAGGGTAGAAGACACCATAGTGCGGACTGAATGCAGCTGATTTCTGTGTGATCAACCGGGACATCTGGCCCAGGTATGTGGCTTGAAATTTTTCCTCAATATGCAATTCTGTGCACTTTTGGACTCTGGTAACGACTTCTGCATATTCCTCTGTGACTTGCTCCGGCAGACCCCTTATAAGAACACAGACAAAGTGAACATCTGCTATGTTTATGGGGACAATAAAATGTACAAGACTGTATTGCTCCCTCTGAAATTTAAAAGGAAGAACTTTAAGGTTTGGACACCTCACCCTGGCCATTACTAATAGGAAAAAGGAATGCCCTCTTCCCACAGGTCTTGGCCTCCAGCGAAGCACTTTCTCCTGTAGTGGATAGAGAGGGGCTCACTGCAGACAATGTCAGTCAAGGAAAAGGGTTTAAAATTGAACCCGAGTCGTCCAGCGTGGTGGGGGACGAATCCTCGAGTGAAGACCTGAGACAGCTTGCAGGCTTTTTGACGCTGTTGCATGCACCAACAGTCTCCCCAGACCGGACACTCAATATGGACCCAGACAAAAATGAAGTAAGCAGTAGGAGGCAAGTGCGATGCTGCATCGAACACCGAGGAAGTTTGCTCGAGTTTCTTGCCTACAGCGAGCCGATCGCAACTTGGATTTTGCATTCAGACCAGCCCATATCACAAATCATTTAGTATCTGGAGAAAGAGGACCCGAATTAATTAATTAGTAAAAAATTTTATTTATTTATTTATTTTTTAAAAGGGTGGTTTTCTGTATTGGGTGATTTTCTGATTGCATGGGTGATGGGCGTATCAAACAGGTGGTAGTGCTAAGTGAGCATAGAGAGAAGGTTTTTAAAAATTGCTTAGTCATGTTTTGGTGGGTCACCCTGCCGCGGAAAAGACAAAGGAACGCATTTCTAAATGCTTTTTATTGGGTAAATATGGGCCGGGATGTGGAGCAATTTTGTAAGGCTTGTCCCGACTTTCAAATAGTTTCCGCTCACAGACCTGCCGCAGCACCCCTTGTGCCAATGCCAATTGTAGACGTCCCCTTTGAGAGGGTGGGATTAGATATTGTTGGCCTGCTTCCCAAGAGTAAAAGTGGCTTTCAGTGTATGCTTGTGTTAGTTGATTACACCATAACATATCCAGAAGTGGCCGTGGTGCGGCGAGCAGATTCCCGCTCTGTTGTAGAAGCACTCTCAGAAATGTTCACGCCTATTGGTATCCCTCGTGAGATTTTGACTGATCAGGGCATGCCCTTTGTCTCGCATCCTGAAGCAACTATATGAAAGCTTTGCAATTAAGCAGTTACAGTCCATGGATTATCATCCACAGATGAATGGCCTGACTGAACAATTTAATAAAACCCTAAAACCGATGATTCGATGAGTCGCCCTTGACGAACCGACCTTGTGGGATACAGTAGTGTCTTTCCTTATGTTTGCTGTTGGGGAGTCTCCGCAGGCATCTATTGGGCTGAGCTCTTTTGAGCTACGCTTAGGCTGCCGACCACTCGGTGTGTGATTAAATTTTTCTTGAAGAGCGGACAGGTTTGTCGACCGAGTTGTCACTGCAGCAACAGATTTCCAGACTGTCTGCTGTTGTGGTGGAACATCTTCAGTGTGAGCAGGAGATGCAGAAGCATAATTACAACAAGACAAGCAAACTTTTGAGTTTAAGAAGGGAAATCTGGTGCGGGTTTTGATTCCGTCGGATCCGTATAAATTTTGGGCCGAGTGGATGGGTCTAGCAGTCATCAGAGTGCATATCCTCCATGAATAATAGTTAGGATTCCAGGGTGCTGGAAGCCCATACAGGTTTTGCGTATTAATCTTCTGAAGGAGTGGCATGAACCGTGTCATGGTCACGTCTGCAGCAGTCCCTCAAACAGAAGTCGCTATAGGCGAGGATTTAACGAACACTCAAGCAGAACTGCTATCGGTGATCAAGAGGAACTTGGTCTTTTCGGCTGTACCTGACCGGACAACGATTGTGGAACACAAGATCGTAACGTGCCCGGTGTTACCAGACAGGTGCCCTTGTATCACCTGTCAGTGGCGACAATAAAGGTGATATACAAAGAAGTTCAGCAAATGCTTCAGTTAGGCGTTTTTCGTCTGAGGAAATCCAATCATACTTGTCTCAAACCCTGACAGTTCAGTTTGGTTCTGTATTGATTTTAGCCGTTTGAATTAGTTTTCAAAGTTTGATGCATACCTGATGCCGTGTGTGGACGGTGACTGTTGACTGACCACAACCCACTTCAGTGGCTATACAAATGGAAGGATACGAATGCCCAGCTCACTCAGTGTTCTGTTAGCTTTCAGGCTTTTGCTTTTGATGTTTGCCACTTACTTGCTTTATTGTAACAGCAAGAACAAACCCAATAGCACCAGAAAAATACTTGTACACACGTCGCAAGATTCCTGTGGTGTGTGACTCCTGTTGAGTGGTGCAGATGGGACACAGGTGTGTTTTTTTTTTTGTTTTTTTTTTTTTTTTAAATTGTAATGATTTAAGCTTCTTGCCATAGCTGCTTTCATGGATTGATGTCCTGACGAGGATCAAGAGGAATATGGTTCAGTTAGCAAGACCATGATAGGATGAGAAGAGCGAGCAAATAAAGGATCAATTGAGAGGCACGCAGGTTGATGAAAGATGTCGTATTATAGTGGTGTATAGTAGGTAGAAGCAAGGTGCGGTTTATATTGTTCTGTTCAGAGTAAGAAGGTAGTTGGCACCTGTGGGCTTACTTGGAATGTCAGCTCTGGTCTTCATGGATCATCGCAGTATCAAGTTAGGATCCGCACACTTTTTTTTTTTTTTTTTTGGTGTCCTTTTACAGATTCAACAATATTTTAATAAGTGACCTTAATATTATTTATTTTATTTTTTTTAAGCCTCATGTGTCAAGCCAGCAGCCACAGACAAATTGTGGAACATGGCATAGATTTTGAAAGTGGGGTTTTTAAAGTTTTGCAATGAAGGGAAAATTGTAATTGTGACATTTATTTTCAATTTGATTTAATGAAAAGGTCTTCACATTAAATAGTCTTGGATCTCAGGTTTAAGAGTGAATGGTGACAGAATTGGAGCAAAATGATACAGTACCTTTTAGAGAACTCAAAAGTTCAGAAGCAGCGTCTGTCTGACCAAACAGTGAGCTGAAATGTCAAAGGTCTTAATCACAATCTAAAGAGGTAAAGTATTTTCTCACCTAACCGGTCTAAATGCCAAGATAACATTTTTAGAGGAGACTCCCTTAATAAGTAAGAACCAGTTTTGATTGTAAAGAGATTGGATTGGCCAAATCTTTTACTCCAGCTATACAAAGAAAATTAGGGGTTTGGGAAGCTTAATACATAGAACAGTCCCATTTGCAGTTTCAGACGTAGTATCTGATCCTGAACGATATGTCATGGTGTTGGGTAATTATATTTCAGTCTAAAGTAATTTTGATAAATATCTATAGTCCTAATGTGGTTGATAGAGGTTACATCCAAAATGTATTTGCAACTTTTCCTAATGTGAGCACTCATAAAATTATAATGGCTGGAGACAAGAGTAATCAGTTTTTAATGGATCATAACTTATCAGACCAATGGAATTTTTTTTTATTCCAATCTTGAGCATATTCCTTCTCTCTGGTACATCAGTTACTCAAAAATTGATGATTATTGACCACTATTCAGTCTTGCAAGTATGATGGTATTGTGTCTTCGACCACACCCCTCTGTTTTTGGAACGTAAATCACTGTGCGGCACACACTCCTCTTGTAGCTAGAGTCTTAACCCCCTGTCATTAACTAATAAGAACTGTACAGAATTCATCTCTGAGCAAATTGATCATATTTTAGAGACAAAAGTATTCTCAGAGGTCTCTTCAGGAATAATCTAGGAAACTCTGAAGGCTTTTTTTGAGAGGACAGATTATTTCATGTTTTCCATAAAAATACATTGGAAACCAAGAAGGCGTTGGAGCTAATCAATGCAATTACCAGAATAGGTCAAGAATATGCCAGGTCTCCAAATGAAGCACTTTACAGGCAAGACAGGTCTCATAATCGGAATTTAACATCTTAACAACAAAAAAAATGGAATAGCTCATGTTTAAATATCCGTGTCAATACTGTAAACACAGTGAGCAGGCTAATAAGATCTTAGCTCAACAAATCCATAAGCATAACGTTCAATGCAACAACAGAAATTTCCCTTCATAGATGTAGATAAAAATCATTGGCCATAAAACAATAAGTATCTATAAGGGCTTATATTCTACTTGGTTTAAAGATGGTGAGGCACAATCTAATGAGTTTTTTGACCCATTATAAAAGCTACTACTAGATACTCAATGCAGAGGAACTGACTCTCCCAGAATTACTTTACACTATAAAACCACTCCATTGTGGGAAAGCAGTAGGCCCTGCAGCGCTCCAGACAAAAATTGACCTCAAGGATCCAGTGGCTCATAAAAGAAAAAAAAAATCTTATTATCCTTCTCCTTGTGCTTTTGTATCCACCTTGATGATTTGGCTAACTGAATGTCAGAACTTTCAAACTATGTACAATCATTAAGAAGTGTATATTTAGCTCATTTCATATGTTCATTTCATTTGAACATTTGATACATGCCTAAAACCACCCTTTTAAAAAAAAAAAAAAAAAAAACATTCCTGATTGGCGCCTCCCTACTTCGAATTATATTTGAATAGTGACATTTGATCTGGTAGCCTTAGCCATGTTGTTTGTTGGTATTGATTCACTGCATTAGTCGTAATGTTGATGATAACTTGCCATTTGGCACATTAATCTTGATGGTCCCATTTGCCCTATTGAGTAGAGTTTTGAAGGTTCGAGAAATACTACTGTCTATCACACTAATTGGTAATTTACTATAGGTATATAAGGTTCTTTTTGTGAAGAGAACATTTGAAATTTTGTGCAATGCTTACCTCTAAACTTCTGTGACCCTTTGCTCTTTTTAAAAATGGTTTTGTATCCACTGTACTGACTCCCTTCATAATAATGACTGTCACTTTTTAATCCGTAATTGTTTAACGTGAATAGGCATCACTCCTTAAGTATTTCCTCATACTGTGCTGGTTACCTGACATCTCACGGTAACATGGTCTCACGGTAACATGGTTTAGTCAGATGACTTGTAGAGGCTCTTTTTTAGTTTGCATTGCAATTTTTCAGTTTCTTTTCTATCCATGAAATGTAATAAAGTGCTATGCATCACCTGTTTGTGGAGGGGTCTATTGTAAAGTTGGGAAGGAGCAGATGAGTCCTAAACAATAATTAGGTTGCCATCTGGGCCAACCTATTTAACGCTAAGGACCAAAAAACTGGTGGGTAGTGCTTGGTGGCACTGTCGAAAAAAGGCACTTTAACTGCCATCTTTGCCTTCTCTGCTTATTCAGATCACTGGTTCTCTCGAGTGGTTCTGCATAAGGAGATTCCTGCATGGAAGTGATCAAAATCCCAACTGAGATGCCTTCTTCCCATCAGACCCTAGAAGATCAGAAATCCCTGGAAGAGGTGGGACTTCTTGGGATAATATAGGAGTAGTTAATTTTCCTCATTGGACGACATCTTGGTACTGCAGGGGGAAAAAGAGAGACTGTTCGTGACAGTGCCCGCTTTCATCACAGAGTGGTATTGTGTACCTTAGAGTCTGAAAGGTGATCCTCAGGTGCCCATGTGTGACACACAGTCCATAACAGTACGGAGTATTTATATAGAATAGACCGTGAATAAAAATGTTTCATGTGGAATTAGCCTTAGTTTCTTCATTAACTAGGATTATAATGGAAAGGAGTGCAAATTAGGCAGAAGGTTAAGAAAAGCAGAGGAAGAATATTTTCATAGCCAGATAATATTAAAATGACTATATAATTTGTTTAATGCACTGTAATATTTTGCATAACACATGAAGCGGTTTACACTTTTTTCCATGTTAGAAATGATTTTTGAGTAAAACCATCTGAACCTGTAATCTTTGTACAAGCAAAAAACACTTTTTTCTTTTGAGTGTGCATACAAATGTATACAGTAATCCCTCCTCCATCGCGGGGGTTGCGTTCCATACCCCCCCGCGAAAGGTGATAATCCGCGAAGTAGAAACCATATGTTTATATGGTTATTTTTATATTGTTATGCTTGGGTCACAGATTTGCACAGAAACACAGGAGGATGTAGACAGACAGGAACGTTATTCAAACACTGCAAACAAACATTTGTCTCTTTTTCAAAACTTTAAACTGTGCTCCATGACAAGACAGAGATGACAGTTCCGTCTCACAATTAAAAGAATGCAAACATATCTTCCTCTTCAAAGGAGTGCGCGTCAGGAGCAGAGACTGTCATAAAGACAGGAAAGCAAACAAATCAGTAGGGCTGTTTGGCTTTTAAGTATGTGAAGCACAGCGGCACAAAGCAGTTACAATGAAGGCGGCAGCTCACACCCCCTCCGTCAGGAGCAGAGAGAGAGAGACAGAGAAAAACAAACAATTAAAAATCAATACGTGCCCTTCGAGCTTTTACGAGAGCGAAGCACCGTGCAGCATGTTGCTTCACGAAGCAGCTGCACAGAAGGAAACAACATGAAGATAATCTTTCAGCATTTTTAGACGAGCATCCGTATTGTCTAGGTGTGCGAACAGCCCCCCTGCTCAATCCCCCTACGTCAGGATCAGAGAAAGTCGGCGCAAGAGAAAGAGAAAAGTAAGTTGGGTAGCTTCTCAGCCATCTGCCAATAGCGTCCCTTGTGTGAAATCAACTGGGCAAACCAACTGAGGAAGCATGTACCAGAAATTAAAAGACCCATTGTCCGCAGAAATCCGTGAACCAGCAAAAAATCCGCGATATATATTTAAATATGCTTACATATAAAATCCGCGATAGAGTGAAGCCGCGAAAGGCGAAGCGCGATATAGCGAGGGATTACTGTACAAGAAATATTGATCAAATAGCAAGTGTGCAGAGAAGCCATTAATCTAAACTGCTAAAAAGGCGACTAAAATTTGGAAAGCCTTAATTATATAGTATGTTTTAACACTGCAACAACACTTATTTATATAGCACATTTTCATACAAAAAAGTAGCTCAAAGTGCTTTACATAGTGAAGAAAATAAAAATAAAAGACAAAATAAGAAATTTAAAATAAGACAACATTAGTTAACATAGAATAAGAGTAAGGTCCGATGGCCAGGGAGGACAGAAAAAAAAAAAAAAAAAAAACTCCAGACGGCTGGAGAAAAAAATAAAATCTGCAGGGGTTCTAGGCCACGAGACCGCCCAGTCCCTTCTGGGCATTCTACCCAACATAAATGAAGTAGTCCTCTTTGTATTTAGGGTTCTCACGGAAGGACTTGATGATGATGGTCATGCAGACTTCTGGCTTCTAATCCATCACTGTTGGAACATCACGGTGCTTTGAGCAGATGCCACCACCAAAAGGAAACTGGAAAAAGAGACAGAGAGTAGGGGTTAGTACAGATTTTAGAGCCACCATAAATAGTTATTTTAATGAACTGGATATACAGTGTATCAGGATTAAATTAAAGTGAAGTTATGAGAAGGCTATGTTAAAATAATGTGTTTTCAACAGTTTTTTTAAGTGCTCCACTGTATTAGCCTGGCAAATTCCTATTGGCAGGCTATTCCAGATTTTAGGTGCATAACAGCAGAAGGCCGCCTCACCACTTCTTTTAAGTTTTGCTCTTGGAATTCTAAGGAGACACACGTTTCAGGATCTGAGGTTACGATTTGGAATATAAGATGTCAATCATTCCGATATTCAAGATGGGGTGAGATTTATTTAAGGCTTTATAAACCATAAGCAGAATTTTAAAGTCAATCCTGAATGACACAGGTAGCCGGTGTAGTGACATCAAAACTGGAGAAATGTGCTTGGATTTTCTTTTCCTGGTTAGGATTCAAGCAGCTGCATTTTGCACTAGTTGCAAACGATTTATGTCTTTTTTGGGTATTCCTGAGAGGATTGCGTTACAGTAATCTAGTCGACTGAAAACAAACGCATGAACTAATTTCTCAGCATCTTTCGGTGATATAAGAGGTCTAACTTTTGCTATGTTTCTTAAGTGAAAAAATGCTGTCCTAGTGATCTGATTTAAAATTCAGATTACAGTCAACAGTTACCCCTAAGCTTTTTACCTCAGTCTTGACTTTTAATCCTAATGTGTCTAGTTTATTTCTAATAGCCTCATTGTATCCATTATTGCCAATCACTAAAATTTCAGTTTTCTCTTTATTTAGCTTGAGAACGTTACTATTCATCCATTCAGAAATACAAGTAAGGCATTGTGTTAGTGAAGCAAGAGAATCGGGGTCATTAGGTGCTATTGATAAATACAGCTGTGTGCAAGGATTATTCCATTTTGATGATGATGCATTTTATTTATAGGGGCACTTTACATTAGCAGTAAATCTCAAAGTGCAACATAAAAAGGTTAAACAAAGGCAAAGCAAGATAAAAACAGAGATAAAACAACAATAATTATAGCATTCTTGTTAATAAGCTTTCCTAAATAGAAAAGTCTTTAGCCATTTTTTAAAACAACCCACAATCTGCTGTGTTCTTAGGCTCTCTGATAGGGCATTCCAGAGCCGTGGAGCAGGGGGGTGAAGGCGGTAGGTATTTTTTAAAACGGAGGCTTCTTGTAGTGGATTGTAGTATAAGGAGTTCCTTAAGATATTGTGGAGCATTTCCATGGATACACTGGTGAGTAAACAGTTTGTATTCGATACGGAAATGGGTAGGAAGCCAATGAAGTGACCAAAGGATTGGTGAAATGTGTTCATATTTCCGCACCCTCATTAGGATTCTTGTAGCACTGTTTTGAATTTGTTGTAGCTTTTGAAGGCTCTTGTTGGGTATCCCGATGAGGAGTGCATTACAATAGTCCAGGCTGGTTGAGACAAAGGCATGAACCAGCTTTTCAGCATCACAGAGGGAGAGGTAGGGACAGAGTTTGGCTATGTTTCGGAGATGAAGGAATGCAATTTTGCAAAGGTGATGGATATGTATATCAAATGACAGATGTGAGTCTAACTTGACACCTAGATTTGTAACAGAAGGGTAGAGGGTAATGGTACGGTCAGAAAAGGAAATACAATTTACAGAGGAACGAAGTTGATCGGGGGGTTATTGGGTGCCAATTAAAAGAGCTTCAGTTTTGGTGCTGTTCAGCTTGAGGAAGTCCTTGGACATCTAGGCCTCAATCTCATTCAAGCAAGAGGAAGGAGTTGATGGAGGTGTAAGAGAAGTCAAATCCAGTCTCGCATAGAGCTGCGTATCATCGGCATAGCAATGCAGTGAAACTTCATGCTTGCGGATGATGTGACCCAGGGGTAGTAAAAAAATTCATCAGAGTGACCATTGAACACAAAAAAAAAAGTTTTTTATTTGCATTGTAGAGAGCTGAACTTACTGGGAAGACTGCATCTTCCTCCTTCACAGTGTCTGTAATGGTACGGTTCTTTTTCAAATGTTCGTGCTTCACCGTTCTGCTATATGAGGTCAGAGTTACACATTGTACAACTAAACTTTTTTTTTTTTTTTTTTTCTCCCTCCTCTTTATTCAGAGCAAAGTTCTGTCAAACTTTGGAAGTCTTCTAGTCTTAGAAAAAAGTTGAGCAGTTTTAGTAATCCAAAGCCAAATTTTAAAAATGAAACTAGTGCAATGCAAGTCTTGTTACATGTTGGACTTTTTAGATGATTTATTCTAGGAGCCAGTTATCTACTGTATGAAGGCAACATTTTGCAGGAGATGCCAGCTGATCCAGCTCCTCGAGTTCAAGGTGTCTGAACTGCAGGAGGAGTTGGCTGGCCTGCATTGTAGTGCAGAATTGGCAGACCAGGCCCAGATGTCCTTTGTAGAGTGTGTTCCCCTAAGATGGCACAGGAGGAGGTTCCAGACCAGAAAGGTAGAGATAGGTGGGTCACAGTCAGAAGGTGCAAGGTAAACCGTGCAAACTGTCTGGGGGCATCAACCTAAGAGTTAGAACTATCAAACATTTCAGGTCCTTGCTGAGGTGGATGGAATCTCTGAAGATTCTGAGCAGGTAGGCAGGTATGAGGAGCTCCAGTGGGCCACCTCAAAATTACTTCCATAAACGCCACATCGAATGTTGTTTACCTATATTTACTTATCTTCCAACAGCGTAAAGTTACAAGTAGACTGCAGAGCTTCTTGTGTTTGATCGACATAGGCATGCTGACAAAGTACTTGTATGCGAGCAATGGTACTGAGAATATAGTCGGACCCCTTTTTTTTTGGGCACATACACTGTCTGCATGGCACTGCCAGATCTAAACACTAGCGTGGAGAATTGCTCGTGTACTGAAGTGTCGATAGCTGCAGGTGGAAGCTGCTGTTGCAGTTTACGTAACTGAACTTTTCCTAAATACGGAGCAGCATTGCACATGCACTTTGTACATGTAGAAATCGTTCCCAAGGATGAACCAGATTTGTGTAGGTCCGCAAATTTGTTTTTTTTTTTTCTTCCCTGAGGTCTTGGCTAATTTCTTTATTTTCCCATCATGTCAAGCAGAGTGACAATGAGTTTAATGGTAGGCCTTAACATACATCCATATATTAATTCCAGTTATGCTATTTGGCTATCAAAAGGTAATTGTCTAAATGCTTGACATAATTTTCTGGAATTTTCCAAGCTATTTTAAAGGCATAGTTAAAGTGTATATAAACTTGTGACACCCTGGAATTATGATATAGTCAAGAAAACGTCTTAAACCACGTGCCAAAGTTAGTGTGTGTTTAGTATAAAATCTGTGGAGGGGTTATAAAGTGATGAAATGTGAATTTCCCCTTGGGATTAATAAAGTATCTATCGAGATTTTTAAAGAATTCATGGATTTCAACTATAAGTTTAGTTTTAGGTCTATTATAAGGATCTAAAGTCAAAACTGCATCTTTGAGTCATATGCTTCAAAACAATTCTTAATGCCAAAAGCAATGCACAAGAGCACTTAACATGATTTTCACCCTCCCTGTGTCTCCCCTTCTCCATGGGGCTATTGCTTTTGGCTACCAGGCACATGAACTCCCTGGGGTGCAGTACTTCCCACTGCTGGGGACAGAGGATCGTGTGGAGTTTGACTGGGGTAGTACACCTGTTACATTGTAATGCAGATGTCCTTAATTAAGCTCATGGATGAAAGAGAGCTCCCATGGAGCAGAAAGGCGAAAGCTCTCTTAGCCTACTTGTACTTCCCTGTGCACACTAAGTCTCTGTTGTTTTAAGTTGATCCCATGCTAAAGTACAACTGAAATTCTTTTAGTTTGCTCCTTGAAACTTACAAGAAAAAACAAAACTGCCCTGCAGCAAAGGAAAACAAGGTCTTTAACTTGTGTAAGTATCATAACCACGCAACTAGAGAGCACTATATTTATGTGCATAGTAAAGGGTGGTCCAGATCTAATTATGCAACTTGTAATGCAATGCAGGAAAACAATGCAGGACAAAAGAATTGTTTGAAATATCTTGTAATTAACGAATGCAGGGCAGGTGCTGCCATCTATCGGCAACAAAAAGAATTTTTTGTGAATTCTCTATGTAATAAACTTAAGTTATAGTGTAATGAAAATTGCATAATTACATCTGGACCACCCTGTATATCACAACAAAGGCCAGTATTCCGCCTGGCCAGTTTATAGAACATTAGAGTAATCTAGATGAGAATAGGCCATTAAGCCCAATAAAGCTTGCCAGTCCAATCTGCTTCTTCTTTTGGCTGCTCCTGTTAGGGGTTGCCACAGCAGATCATCTTCCATATCGTCCTGTCCTCTGCATCTTGCTCTGTTACACCCATCACCTGTATGTCCTCTCTCACCACATCCATAAACCTTCTATTAGGCCTTTCTCTTTTTCTCTTGCCTGGCAGCTCTATCTTTAGCATCCTTCTCCCAGTATACTCGGCATCTCTCCTCTGCATATGTCTAAACCAATGCAATCTCGCCTCTCTGGCTTTGTCTCTCAACCTTCCAACTTCAGCTGACCCTCTACTCATTTCTAATCCTGTCCATCCTCGTCACACCCAGTGCAAATCTTAACATCTTTTAACTCTGCTACCTCCAGCTCTGTCTCCTGCTATCTGGTCAGTGCCACCGTCTCCAACCCATATAACAGATGGTGTCACTACCGTGCTGTAGACCTTCCCTTTCACTCTTGCTGATATCTGACTCCTGGTATCACCCCTGACACTCTTCTCCACCCATTCCACCCTTCCTGCACTTTTCACCTCTCTTCCACAGTCCCCAATACTCTGAATTGTTGATCCCAAGTATTTAAACTCATCCAACTTCACCAACTCTACTCCCTGCATCCTTACCATTCCTCTGACCTCCCTCTCATTCATTTTACCCCCCTTTAGTTACTACAGCTCTGCACATCCCCCTTATACTTAAAAATCAGTACCAGTGCACTTGTTCTCCACTCCTCAGGCATCCTCTCGCTTTCCAAGATTCCATTAAACAATCTGGTTAAAAACTCCTCTGCCGTCTCTCCTAAACACCTCCATGCTTCCACAGGTATCATCTAGACCAACGGCTTTTCCATTCTTCATCCTTTTCATAGCCATCCTTACTTCCTCCTTGCTAATCCATTGCACTTCCTGATTTACTATCTCCATATCATCCAACCTTTTCTTTCTCTCTCTCTCTCTTTTTCATCAGCCTGTCAAAGTACTGTTTCCATCTGCTCAACACACCCTCCTCACTTATGTTTCCATCTTTAACCTTTATCAACCTAACCTGCTGCACATCTTTCCCAGCTTGGTCCCTCTTTCTAGCCAATTGGTACAGGTCCTTTTCTCCCTCCTTAGTGTCCAGCCTGTCATACAACTCATCATATGCCTTTTTTTTTTTTTTTTTTTTTTTTTTTTTAAAGCCTTCGCCACCTCTCTCTTCACCTTGTGCCTTATCTCTGTGTACTCTTGTCTATTTTCTGTATCTCTCTGACTATCCCACTTCTTCTTCACCATCTTCTTCCTCTGTATACTCTCATGTACTTCACCATTCCACCACCAGGTTTCCTTTTCCTCCTTCCTCTGTCCAGATGTCACACCAAACACCCTTCTTGCTTTCACTCTTACTACTTCTGCTGCAGTTGCCCAGCTGTCTGGCAACTCTTCACTGCTACCCAGTGCCTGTCTTACCTCCTCCCTAAACTCAATCTTGCAGTCTTCCTTTTTCATCTTCCACCATTTGATCCTTGGCTCTGCCCTCACTGTTCATCATCTTGATCTCCATCATCCTCTGCTGCCTAACTACACTTTCTCCTGCCACCACTTTGCAGTCTTTAACTCTTTGATGGCTGAATATTTTTTTCTTAAAGGCATACAAAGCAATGGATTCATGCATAAATCAACATAAACCATCTGTTGCTGCATGCTGTGGCCGCCAGTTCGCCATCTCTTGTGGCTCAAGCCGCTCTTAAGTGGCATGATGGCTGGCAGGAATGGGCTTGGCAGACTGGCTGCCAGGCTTTCTTAGCGTCGTGGCATACGGGGTGGGAGTGGCAATTGCAGCCCAAGTGCAATCTCGTTTGTACCTCTTGTCATTTTAAGTGGTGGTCCTCCCAGGTGAACATTGCTGTAAGTGCATCAGCTACACAAACGTGTTCAGCATCATGATCAGCTAATGCCAGTATCTCACTTTCGTTTTCAGTCTTGCACTTCAGATCACATGCATCAAAAGTGGAGTCTGACAAATAAGAGTTCAAGTCAGTGATGATTTGCAAAACCTTGTCTATAGAGTATTTTGCTTTGTGCATTCTCTTCGATCTCTTGCCAGATGTCTATGCCATTTTTGCCATTGTTGGCGCTTCACTACTCGAGCAAGTGCAGGGAGTCTCGGTCAAAACGTTCTTTCTGGCCTAAACAGTTGAACTAAAATGGAGTAGCGAGTTCACAGCCTACAGTTGATTACCGCCCTCAACACCAACTGTTGACAAAAGTCGACATCCGCCCTTCTGCAAAGGCTATAATCTACATGTGTGCATCTTCCTCCACTCTTGTACGTCACCCTATGTTCCTCTCTCTTCTTAAAATACGTATTCACTACAGCCATGCCCATCCTTTTTGCAAAATCCACTATCATTTGACCTTCATTCCTCTCCTTGACACCATACCTACCCATCATCTCCTCTGTTCCCTTCACCAACACGTCCATTGAAATCCATTTCAATCACCACTTTCTGTCCTTTATGTACACTGTCCCATCACCTCATCCAACTCACTCCAGAAATCTTCTTTCTCATCCATCGAACACCCAACTTGCTGGGCATACGCACTAACAGCATTCATCATCACACCTTCAATTTCCAGATTCATAATTTATTACTCTGTCTGACATTCGTTTCCCTTTAGAATAATCCCTACCCTATTTCTCCTCCTATCCACACCATGATAGAACAATTTGAATCCATCTCTGATCCACCTGGCCTTAATCCCCTT
This sequence comes from Erpetoichthys calabaricus, assembly GCF_900747795.2. NCBI lineage: Eukaryota > Metazoa > Chordata > Cladistia > Polypteriformes > Polypteridae > Erpetoichthys > Erpetoichthys calabaricus. The sequence continues at coordinate 129,639,614 of NC_041403.2, forward strand.
CCATTTAGCCTCTTGTACGCACAGTATATCAACCTTCCTTCTCTCCATCATATCGGCTAACTCTCTTCCCTTATCGTTCATATTGCCAACATTCAAAGTTCCTACCCTCTGTTCCACTATCTTTACCTTCCTACTCTCCTCCTGCCTCCGGACATCTCTACCCCCTCTTCTTGTTCTTCTGCCAACAGTAGCCCAGTTTCCACCAGCACCTTGTTGGCTAACAGTGCTGGTGACGGCCATTGTCAACCCGGGCCTTGACCGATCTGGTATGGAAATTTTGTATCGTTGTCTGCATATTGATCTGGCAAAATTTTAAACTGGATGCCCTTCCTGACGTAATCCCCCCCAATTTATCTGGGCTTGGGACCGGCACAAAGGAATACACTGGTTTGTGCATCCCCCTATCACTGGGTTGCCAGTCCAGTCTACTTAATTCTTCTAAAATAACATCAAGTCTAGGTTGGAAAGTCCATAAAGTTCTACCGTCTACCCCACTACTAGGTAACTTTGTGTATCTATAGTTCTCTGTGTAAAGAAAAACTTCTTAATGTTTATGTGAAATTTACCCTTAACATGTTTCCAAATGTGTACCCGTGTTGTTCAACTCATTTCAAAAATAATGGTCTCGATCCATTGTACTAATTCCCTTCATAAGTTTAAACATTTCAATCATGTCTCCTCTTTTTGCTTAAACTGTAAAGGCCCAACTGTTTAAATCTTTCCTCATAATTGTCTGTAGTCCTGGAGTCCCAGTTTTTTTTCCAGACTTTTTTCCAGCACTATGTCCTTTTTAATAATAATTTATTTATATAGTGCCTTTCCCATGCTCAAGGCTTTTCAGAGTCTCAAAAAAGAACAGGAGTATGTAAAATTGGATACAAATGTTTCTTGAATAGAACACTAAAACAGATATACAGTAATCCCTCCTCCATCGCGGGGGTTGCGTTCCAGAGCCACCCGCAAAATAAGAAAATCCGCTTAGTAGAAACCATATGTTTATATAGTTATTTTTATATTGTCATGCTTGGGTCAGAGATTTGCGCAGAAACACAGAAGGTTGTAGAGAGACAGGAACGTTATTCAAACACTGCAAACAAACATTTGTCTCTTTTTCAAAAGTTTAAACTGTGCTCCATGACAAGACAGAGATGACAGTTCTGTCTCACAATTAAAAGAATGCAAACATATCTTCCTCTTCAAAGGAGTGTGTGTCAGGAGCACAGAATGTCACATAGATAGAGAAAACAATCTCTAGCAAACAAATCAATAGGGCTGTTTGGCTTTTAAGTATGCGAAGCACCACCGGTACAAAGCTGTTGAAGGCGGCAGCTCACACCCCCTCCGTCAGGAGCAGGGAGAGAGAGAGACAGAGAAAAACAAACAGTCAAAAATCAATACGTGCCCTTCGAGCTTTTAAGTATGCGAAGCACCATGCAGCATGTCGCTTCAAGCAGCTGCACAGAAGGTAGCAACGTGAAGATAATCTTTCAGCATTTTTAGACGAGCGTCCGTATCGTCTAGGTGTGCGAACAGCCCCCCTGCCCACACCCCCTACGTCAGGATCAGAGAAAGTCAGCGCAAGAGAGAGAGAGAGAGAAAAGTAAGTTGGGTAGCTTCTCAGCCATCTGCCAATAGCGTCCCTTGTATGAAATCAACTGGGCAAACCAACTGAGGAAGCATGTACCAGAAATTAAAAGACCCATTGTCCTCAGAAATCCGCGAACCAGCAAAAAATCCACGATATATATTTAAATATGCTTACATATAAAATCCGCGATGGAGTGAAGCCGCGAAAGGCGAAGCGCGATATAGTGAGGGATCTCTGTATACATGATACACAAAGCATTAAGTAGAATAAAAGACAATAAACCAGAGTAAATACTAAATTCAATACTAAAAAAAACCCTAGCAGATAACATTTTGTGATATAGTATGCATAAATTATACTGAACATCTGGACAGAGAGGAGGACTGAAAGTGGAGCAGAATATCTGGTCAAGTTAACCTAAAACATCTGTTCAGGAAGGCGCTTATTTTTTTTTTAAAACCGTGGAGTTCACTGATCTTATTAATTTCAGGAGGTCATTCCTAAGTCTGGATGCTATACAGCTAAAGGTCCTGTTATCCATTTATTGCCCTGTGACAAAAACTGTGCATAGTACTCCAGAGTATTTTTGAGTTTGAGTATAATCTCCTTGGACTTGTGCTTAACACACCATGCTATATAACCCAACATTCTGTTAACTTTCTTAATGGCTTCTAAACACTGTCTGGAAGTTGATAGTGTTAAGGTCCACTATGACTCCTAAATTCTTCTCATAAGGTATGCCTTCGATTTTTTTCAGGCAGAATGCCATCTTTTGCCTTTTGAATTAGATACATTTTTAAATAAATTGTATTCAGTTAGCAATGTTCAATCTAAGAGCATTAACACAGTGAACCTTGCCATTTGTAAAGAGTTGGCTGTGGGAGCCATTGAAACACTAATAGGTAGATTACAGGCTACATTGCTCCATTTCAACAAATCAACCATCAATGGCTACTTAATAGAAAGTGATTGAATCTTTGTTTTTTTTTCTGCTATTGTTTTTCCTTTGCTTTCAAGTAAATGGTTGTCTCTGGTATGTTATATTTTTGATCTGTTGAATATTGCTGAATTGTTCTGTTTGTTCTGGAACATGGTAACAATGATCTTGCCTTCTGGAGACTGATAGTTAAGGCCAGTGAAATTCACAGAATACGTATTTGGGAAGTGATGAAGCTTTGGTGTTTGCTCTCAGTTCTAGAAGGGATAGCTGAGTAACACATGAAAAGACTAATAAAATATACAGATTCAGACACCAGCAGTGAGAGATACTTGCACATGTGTAGTACTTGCTACTTGTTCGTAATCAAATTTATGACTGCACAGTTTTAAAAATGTATATTAAGTGTACTAGCAAATGGACACTCATATGTATACGATGCACAAAGACTAGTGTGGCGAAAATTAAAATTACAAAAACTAGTTTTTGTTTTTATTTTCTCACATTAGTTCTATATTTTTAATTCTTTGTTTTAGTTAGTGAAATGATTACATTTTTCATTATGGATGTATTTCATTATAGTTTTTTTTAATAGGAGCAGCATTGACCTCAGAGGTGTGATCAGAACATCATATGTGGGTGGGCATTTGGCTTGTCTGGGGGGGGCAAAAAATATCCATCCATCCATCCCCATTTTTGTAGGGGGGTCAAATAATAATAACAACATAGTTTTATATAACATATAAAAACAAAAATTGTGGCATAAATCATAACCTATTGTTCAATAGAAATTAACAGAGGCAATGGAACTTGTAGTTCTATATTTGTTCACAAAAAATACATCTACAAGGTAAATATCAATAAAGTCAAATATATACAACATATGAGAGCAACAACAGAAACGTGGCTTACTGTAGTCATGGGAGGCAATAGGACATCAGTTTCCAGTGTTTAACCTGGATATTATCTACAGGACCAGTCTGCGGTTACTCTTGGCAAATTGTGAAATAAATTCATTCCTGTCTAGATTTTGTGTGATGTTTTTCTCATGTGCCAGAATGACTAAATTTCTCTTCCTTGAATGCAGTATTGTTCGGCGGAGTGCAGTGAGAATGCGGTTCAAAGTAGAGAAAGAGCTTTCACATGCAGCTGAAGACAAACCAATGATGAGTGCTGTGATGCAGACATGGCTCTGACATGCGGGATACCAGACGTGTGTCTGTGGAAGCCACCACCGTCTTTTTCTAGAGCTTTTTTCCGATTAGTGTAGATGTGTTTGGTGAATATGTCCTCGCGGTCCGAATTGGAAACACTAAATTTATGGCAGGCAAAGCAAAAACTGCCATCACGGACAACAGAATATTCAAGCCATGGTCGAGACTGATACCAGCTTGCACTAAAACATCTGAGTGTCTTTCCAAATGCACGCTTGGGATAACTAATTAAAATGGGCTGGGATGGGCTATCCATATTTAAGTCAGGCGGACTGGACTGTATGTTTTGTTGAAGGCAGAGGTTTGGAGTACCCGACACGGGCGCTGAGCTGGAGGATTGTGTAGGCTTATCTACATCTTTTGGAGTTTCAGTTCCCGACGTGGGTGCGCTGTGTTCCGTGTTGGTAGCAGCAGTGCTGGGCTCAACCGTGGAGCCAGCAGCTTGCGGTGGGACAGAGGTTGAAGATGTCTGCTTTTTAACACTAGAATTACCAGAGTCTACGCAAAAAACTCGTAGATCCGGCCCACCTTAAAACCGTTCTCACCTCTCTTTTTGTCTTCTAAATGTGCCGATTAAGACGAGCAGCAAGTAGCCGGCTATTCCATCCCCCACCGTCGCAGAACGTTCACTAAGTTTTCCCAGCTCATGCCTTGTTTGATTATCTGGGAGTGACTGAACTACTGGAGTTTTAGAATGGAAATAATAGATCGTTATTTGGAACACACGCATTTAATGCGTGTTCTGTTTCTACAGTAATCTGTATAAACACATTGCTAAAACAAACTTTTTCATATTTTAGTAATAAATGTTACAAAATGTAGGCATAAACTATAGAATGTGTGAAGCCTGAAGTCCAAACATCAAATAAACACTTTCACTAAAGGTGCAGGGATGACTCGACACTTTCTGTGGCTTAACGCGAAGATTTGCTGACTTGGAGCACAGCAGCTTTGCCCTGCTACAGAGACGAGAGTTTGATTCCCAGCTTTGGAGGAAGTGTTTTTTTTTTTTCCTCAAAACGGACATAACATTTTTTAAATTGGTGTGCACTGTAAATCGTTAAGTTTAAAATGTAGATTGCGGTTATTTCTGTTGATTAATTCATGCTTTTTACTTAGAGTCAGAACAGGAGCTTGTTCAGCTTATTCAGCTTCTGATCTGACTCAGACAGCGCCAGTATAACTTCACACCCAACCTGACGCTGTTCGTTTTCAAATAATATTGCATTACTTCGATGTTTTCTGATTGGTACTTTTCGTGTCATAAAATGATTTCTTCAAAACGTGACATATATTTGTCTTTCTTTATTTAAAATGTGCGTTGTAGCACGCAGCAATTGGCCACCTGCATGTTCTTGCGCACACTGAATAAGACAGCGCTATATGCAATCATCAGATTCAAATGTTAACAGTTAACAGTTATATAGCACGGAATGGAAATCAGCAGTTCTTAGCATTGCACCACGCAAGCTGTCATATCAACTGCCTACTGTAACTTGCTTTCTTTTTTCTTCGGTTACATCTATACATATTAATAAAAGGCAAAGCCCTGACTGACTGATTGACTGACTGACTGACTGACTCACTCATCACTAATTCTCGAACTTCCCGTGTAGGTGGAAGGCTGAAATTTGGCAGGCTCATTCCTTACAGCTTACTTACAAAAGTTAGGCAGGTTTCATTTCGAAATTCTACGCGTAATGGTCATAACTGGAACATATTTTTTGTCCATACACTGTAATGGAGGAGGCGGAGTCACGTATCGCGTCATCACGCCTCCTACGTAATCACGTGAACTAAAAACAAGGAAGAGATTTACAGCACGAGTCAAACGTGGGAACGAAGGTAAATGACGTTAATTTTTGACTGTCTTTTAATACTGTGTAAGCATACATATTAACACATGTGCAATTAAACGTGTGCATTTACGGGGTGATTTCTCAGGCTTAAAAGCTCGCCTCTTACTAAAAAGGTAAATGCAAAACTATTTTCAATTAGTTTATTGAAACGCTCCCGTTAAGGATTGCAATAACATATTCGCGAGATAAAAGAACGAAGTAGGGGGAAATGAAGGAAGAGCCGCAAAAATGCGAAGAGCAAAAAATTCATTAAACAATTGAGAAGGGAGCGAGTGAAGCATACAAGCATGTTCATAAGGGAAACAAAGCACGGTGTAAAACGTAAGTTTAAATTAAGTTTATAGAAACGCTCCCGCTGCGTTTTGCAATAACATATTCGCGAGATAAAAGTTTAATGAGAAGACACGAGGTATAAACGAACCACTCGCCGTGGCGCAACGTTAGGGGCAACAGTTTCAACCATTCTATGATCTGCTTCTCGCAACTGAAAGACGGCACATGGCGGATGTTAGCCGACTTGCTGACCGCAACGTTAGGGGCTTCAACTCTGGCGCTGACGCCACATCTCAGTGCCAACACTTTGCAGACTCTACTTAAAAGACACGCCCTCCTCACTGGACAGTTAAAAAGACCAATCAAACTAACGATGACATCAAGTATTACCCAATCAAAAGTAGGAAAGGAGGCATCTTCATAAAATGCGTGTGGGATGATTTGCATGAGACGCTGCTTTAAAAAAAATGATAAAAAAAAATATGGGACAAATCCTGTCCAGTATTGATTCAAAACGGGACACGCAATTTCATTCTCAAATGCGGCACGATTCCGTATTTTAAAGGACGGGTGGCAACCCTACAGTGCCAGGTAACCACCCATACAATCAGATTGTGATTCAGACTAGGAATGCAATGAATGTAATTACCCCGATCTACATACAAGGCGAAAGTTTTGCAACATTCAAAGATGATGGTTTGGGGTAAGTACACCATACAACATAAAAGAGCTTATGAAGCCTTGAACCGAAAAAAGCAAGATCTCAGAGATCGTAAAAAAAAAAAAAAGGAGGTAATGTCGTTTTACTCGCTGTAGATTTTAGTCAAACATTACCAGTTATTCCACGAGGGAGACCAGCAGATGAACTCAACGCGTGTTTAAAATCCATGCTTCTCCCACGGTCGGTTATATGTCGCGTGTTCTCGGGTAGGTACACCAAAAAATGTATACATTTAAGCATGTAATGGGCAAACAAAAAATGAGGTATACCCGAAGGCACTGCAGTAGTACTCAATGTAACTTCTTAAATGTTAATGTTTTACTGTTTAATAATTTATACGCTTCTTATATGTTGTTCAAATTCTTTTATCAAAATACCAGTGACAGCGCAATGCACGATAACATGGAGTGAATACACCATACGCATCCGCCCACGGCCGCCCTGGTGTGCGCAGATAGGAGTTGATTCTACAATAAAATAAAATAAAGATAAAAAGAGTAATACAATCATCACCCATAAAGCGGATAGTAGACGTGACGTACTATATCTGTACCACATTTCAAGTGTATAGGTGAAACGGTTTGCGAGCTACAGGTGATTTAAAATCCTGGACAGACACACAAATTGCCACGGTAGCAAATTACAGAAGAAGATTTTACTGTTTAATAATTTATATTTATATGAAATGTGCTTGTTATATATATATATTCATATTCTCATATGATAATGATGTTAATGTTTATATTGATTTCTATGTTATTGAAACTGCATGTATGTGTGTATATGTATGTGTATATATATATATATATATATATATATATATATATATATATATATATATATATATATATATATATATATATATATATATATATATATATATATATATATATATATACTAGCAAAATACCCGCGCTTCGCAGCAGAGAAGTAGTGTGTTAGAGGTTATGAAAAAAAAAAAAAAACATTTTAAAAATAACGTAACATGATTGTCAATGTAATTGTGTTGTCATTGTTATAAGTGATTGTCAATGTAATTGTGTTGTCATTGTTATAAGTGTTGCTGTCTTATATATATATATATATATATATATATATATAAAGACAGCAACACTTATAACAATGACAACACAATTACATTGACAATCATGTTACGTTATTTTTAAAATGTTTCCTTTTTTTTTTTTATAACCTCTAACACACTACTTCTCTGCTGCGAAGCGCGGGTATTTTGCTAGTATATATATATATATATATATATATATATATATATATATATATATATATATATATATATATATATATATATATATACACATACATATACACACACACATAAACATTTATATACATATATATACATATCTACATATACATATATATACACACATACATAAACACACACATAAGACTTATTGATTGAAACGGGCATTCACGAAAAAAGTTAGGGCTTTTCTACAGGATACACCCTCCACAAGTTAACCAAGTAAAAATAAAATATATATTTCTGTTTTATTTAAACCTTTTAAGTTCGTATGCATAGCCCCATTTGGCTGTTTAATTTTTTTTTTCTTTCTTCAGTAATATTTAATCTCCTTAAAGAAAAAGAACATATCCATTTTACTTTTTTTGTATCTCTGTAGTAATATTTTAGTGTAAAAGAATAACCAGTATTTAAACCTTTTATGTTACTTTATACATTTATTTTACACAATGTTGAAAAATTAATAAGAAAGCTACATATTTTGGCAGCTGCTGCTTTCATTTTCAATGAAATGAAAAAAGCTCTCCAAGAGAAAACGTCAATGAAGAAGAAACCCTCATTTATAAAAGTTTGCTGCAGATGACTTAACTGAAAATAAATGAATAGTTCCTATTTGTATAATACATATTTATCTATTTGACTTATGCCTTTATTCCACCAACTTACAACATCTTTGGTTCAATTTGTTATATTACTTTTGTTTTTTGCAGCACAGGCAGGTGAAGTGACTTCCTCAGGGTCACACAGTGGT